>NW_022884383.1:0-27580 GCF_011952205.1 Bombus bifarius
TTTCATGTATAAAATGTTCTCGTTTTAAAGATACCTGTTTCTTTCATATACCACATCAAGTAAATGAGTTTTTTTCAAATTTATCAACTAGCAGAAAGTAGATTTCAATTACATACATGAACATTTCATAGCATATTAAATATGTATGCTAGATACCGAAATGATTTTTCTTCCATTGTCTGATTGTTCAGGCTTCTTCCCGTTTCCCCATTTTTAAAAGAAGCATATTGCGGTAACGTTGGAGTATATAACTTTTCGATATTTTCATAAGTTTAGTACAACGAGTCGTATGTCTCTTCTGCAAGATTCTAAATTGTATATGCAGTGTCAATAGTTTCATTTCCATTCTTTCGTTCCAAGTTAGACAAATGAATCATTGATACCGAATGTTGCCAATACGGTTGCGAATTATTGTACAATGCTTGTACTGATGGATGCAATCGTTTTCGCAGATTCATCAGTTGATTAACTTTTGGAAAAACACTACATCGATAAGTACAAACATTGCACAATAATTCGATACTAAGATAAGAACCACGCTAATACAGTCCAGTTTGGATTATGAAAAGACACGAAGAGAATTTTGGATAATCTAAACTGGACTGCAACGTGGGACGCCGTTGGACACCGTAGGACGCCGTTGGACACCGTGGGACGCCGTGGAACACCGTGGGACGCCGTGGAACATCGTGAGACGCCGTGGGACATCGTTGGACACCGTGGGACATCGTTGGACACCGTGGGACATCGTTGGACACCGTGGGACATCGTTGGACACCGTTGGACACCGTTGGACGCCGTGGGACGCCGTTGGACACCGTAGGACGCCGTTGGACACCGTGGGACGCCGCGGAACACCGTGGGACGCCGTGGGACATCGTGAGACGCCGTGGGACATCGTTGGACACCGTGGGACATCGTTGGACACCGTGGGACATCGTTGGACACCGTTGGACGCCGTGGGACATCGTTGGACGACGTTGGACGCCGTGGGACATCGTTGGACGACGTTGGACACCGTTGGACATCGTTGGACATCGTTGGACGTCGTTGGACGTCGTTGGACAACGTTGGACACCGTTGGACGTCGTTGGACGTCGTTGGACAACGTTGGACATCGTTGGACATCGTTGGACACCGTGGGACACCGTGGGACACCGTGGGACACCGTGGGACATCGCTGCACACCTTGGGACACCGTGGGATGCGTACGTTTTGTCTCAATTAATTGTAAGGTAGATACCTATGTTAAGTGCATTGTGAGCTCATTCTGTACAACGACATTTATCCCCCTTAGAACGAAAAGAAGAAAAATCTCGTCTCCCTTCACTCGCTTACCACACAGTACTTATTGTACTCGCGATTTATCGGTTCGCGATCACTCAGTTCTTTCAATCCGTAGCGTGACGTACTCGCTCGCGCGTATTCCGCGTACGTGCGGGTCAACGTGCACTGGACAACTCTTTGGATTCGTAAGTCGCCCCAAGGACACCTCTGTCTTGGTGACTGCTCGACGACTGCTCGACGTTCGCATCGTATCGCGGGAGTTGTCGTCGCGCCGGTGATGCCAGCGAATCTGTTGTGGATTCAGTCGTGGATCTGCAGTCCTGTCCGATTGGTACTTTGGTACTCGGTCAGGGACCTGCAATTTCACGTCCTCCGTAATTCTGTTCGGGCCCGCGGGAGTGGACCCCACTGTTCAGTTGAGGTCAATGCCTTCGTAATCCTGTTCAGCGGTCCCTCCTCGTGAGTGGACCCCACTGTTCAGTTGAGGCCTCTTGCCTTCGTAATCCTGTTCAGCGGTCCATCCCCGGGTTCCACATGTTCAGTTGGAGTGTGTTAAGTTGCTGGCCTATGTGCTGGATCCACGGCTGAATTACCAGTGGATCACTGGCATCATCGGTCGGCGCCATCGACCGCGACACGTGTAAGTTTCGAACGGCGAAACAGGAATCGAGTTACGGTCAATTCTTGGGCTTTCCGCTGAACCTCGGGGTTATCTCGTGTACGAGGGTACGTCGCGTAGGTTTGTTAGTTCTTTCGAGAGATCGCGATCTCGTTCGTTTCGGGCGCGCCGCGATTTTTTCCCTTATCATCTGATTCATCGGGCATTTTCTTGTTTTCCCATTTTTAAGGGATACTTATTGAGATCACGTTAGAGTTTATAACTTTTCAGTATCTTCAATATCTTACAGTGTCGCAAAAATAGAACGATAACTAGTTTAGTACAGCGACTCGTATGTCCCTTCTGCGAGACACGAAATGGTATATACCGTGTCAGTAGCTACATTTTCTTCCTTTCATTCCAAGTTAGATAAATGTGTGTTTGATACCGAATGATGCCAGTAGGGATGCGAATTATTGTACGATATTTGTACTGATCGATGTAATCGTTGTGTGGGAGATGGATGTTGCGTTACGTAGGCTTTGTTCTACGTTTGTAAAGATTCATGTAAGCGCTGCGTTCGAGATATGTGTTTCGCAGTTAGGCTACGAAACAACTATCTCTTTACGCAGGCCCATGATCAAGTAGAGTCAGAACTCGACATTCTTACCAATAGGTTGAATGTCGAGACCGATGCATAATGTTGAATAACTCATGGGCGGGTCTCGTGCGTAGTCACCTCCTCGTGGTGAGACCTGGTAATTGGCATCGTTTTCCAAAAATTAATCGGTTGATTAATCTTTGGAAAACGATACCAAGCCAAGAACTACGCAACAGTCCAGTTTGGATCACCAAAAGCCTCTAAGAGAATTCTGTTCAAACTAAGTGATAGTCGAAAACTTGTATTAAAGAAGTGTGAATTTAGTCTTAGTTTGCAGAAACTATTAAAATGATAAAAGTGGATATCGTATTAAATCTTTAAAGATGCCGATTTACGATAAAAATTAAGAAATCGTTCAATTTGATTTTGTTATAATGGAAAAACCGTCCCCTGCTATGTGAAAATATCGTTACCGTTTGATTAACAAACCGGCATCTTGTAAAGGTATATAAGGAACACGGAAGTCGCGCGCGAGCTCTTTTGTGCCTGAAATTCCGGAGAGTGAACATCGAAGAAGAATTTAAATATAAGGTAAATAAAAAAAAATATCAAATAACAACATTGCAACTAGTAATTTATAACGTCTAAACCATTAATTTACAACACTTAAGCTATTAATTTGTAACATTTAAGCCATTAATTTATAACATTTAAGGAATTAATTTATAACGTCTAAACTATCAATTTATAACATTTATGCTATTAATTTATAACATTTAAGCTATTAATTTACAACATCTAAACCATTAATTTACAACATTTGAACTGTTATTTTATACATTTAAGCTATTAATTTATAGCATTTAAGCTATCAATTTACAACATCTAAGCCACTAATTTACAATATTTGAACTCTTATTTTATACATTTAAGCCATTAATTTATAACATTTAAACTATTAATTTTTAACATTTGTGCTATTATTTTGTACAATTACACCATTAATTTCTAACATTTAAACTATTAATTTATAACATTCAAGCCATTAATTTATAAAATTTAAGCTATTAATTTACAACATCTAAGCCATTAATTTATAACATTTAAGCTATTAATTTACAACATCTAAGCCATTAATTTGTAACTTTTGAACTGTTATTTTATACATTTAGCTATTAATTTATAACATTTAAACTAATAATTTATATTATCTGAGCCATTAATTTGTAACATTTAAGCCATTAATCTAAAACAATTACTCCATTAATTCTTAACAGTTATACCAATAATTTATAACCACATACTCCCATTAATTCAAAGTAATGATGCTCTTAATTTATAACAGTTGTACCGTTAATCGGGAGTAGCTCTACATTCATTGATTTAAATCAATACCATCAATTCGTAGTGAGTGAATTAATGATTTATTTTGTTTCATTTTATTAATGAAATCTATCAAGTTTTTGAAGTACTATTTTATTTCTATATAGCATTATTTTTTAATTTTAAATACAGTATTTAATTTCTCATTTCACTATTTCGTATAAAACCTGTCTTAACACAGAGTGTAATCTTAAGATGTAATTTTCCATGTCTGCTCGAAACTAAGGAAACAACACCATATTCATGGAATCAAGGAAGCGAGTGCAATTTAACCGAAGGCAACCACATCTTATCTGTAGCTGGACATCAGTCAGAGGACATTTCAAATCATGTTGTTTTTTTGCCTCGGAGTATCGAGACCGTTAGATTACAAGTAATGTAAGAACAAATAAACTCCGGGTAAAACAATGTCGCTGCTACAATGTCGCTTTATTATAAAATAATTTTACATCTCTGCTTCCAATGCTTAAAAACTGTATATGTAAATGGGACCCGAGCGTAGTTACCTCCTCGTGGTGGGTCCCGGTAATTGGTATCGTTTCCCAAATAATAATACACCAAGTACTATTTTGAATATTAATATTATTATTTGAGAAACGATATCAAGCTAAAAACTACTTCAATATAGTCTGGTCTTGATCATCCAAAATAGTTTTGGTGATCTAGACCGGACTAAGACCCCCCCGCGGGGGCGCCGTGGGACATCGTGGGACACCGTGAGACATCGCGGGACACCGTGGGATGCGAGCGTTTTAGCCTTAATTAATCTTATGATAGATACCTATGTTATGTGCATTGTAAGCTCATTCTGTACGAAGATACTTATCTATCTTGGAACGAAAAATAAAAATCTCGTCTCTCGTGATGCCCTCGGTTACCACATTGGAAAAATTGTTCCCACGATTTATCGGTTCACGGTCGCTCAGTTCTTTCAAACCGTAGCGTGACGTACTCGCTCGCGCGTATTCCGGGTACGTGCGGGTCAACGTGCACTGGGCAACTCTTTGGATTCGTAAGTCGCCCCAAGCACACCTCTGTCTTGATGACTACTCGACGACTGCTCGTCGTTTGCCTCGAATCACGGGAGTTGTCATCGTACTTGTGATACCTGCGATCCGCAATACTGCCCGATTGGTACTTCGGTACTCGGGCAGAGACCTGCATTTCACGTCCTCCGTAATCCTGTTCAAGTGACGAACCCGCGGGGGTGGACCCCACTGTTCAGTTGGGGCCTTGCCTTTGTAATCCTGTTCAGCGGTCCCTCCCCGGGCCTTCATTTGTTCAGTTGGAGTGTGTTAAATCGCAGGCCTATTTGCTGGATCGCTAGTATCATCGGTTGGTGCCATCCACCGTGATAAGATCCAGACGACGTGACAGGAATCGGGCGAAGGTCAATGCTTGGGCTTTCCGCTGAACCTTAGGGTTATCCGGTGCACGGGGGTACGTCATGTAGGTTTGTTAGTTCTTTCGAGAGATCGTGGTTTCGTTCGTTCCGGGCGCGCCGCGGTTTTTCTTTCACAGTCTGATTGTTGGGGCTCCTTTTCCGTAGTAGCCCCATATTGTTTCATTCGTTCCAAGTTAGACAAACGTGTCTTTGATACCGAATGCGGCCAGTAGGGTTGCGAATTATTGTACTGATCGATGTAATCGTTGTGTGGGAGATAGATGGTGTGCTATGTATGTTGGTTTACGTTTGTAAGGATTTATGTAAGCGCTGCGTTCGAGATATGTGTTTCGCAGTTAGGCTACGATACAACTATCTCTTTACGCAGGCCCATGATCAAGTAGAGTCAGAACTCGACATTCTTACCAATAGGTTGAATGTCGAGACCGATGCATAATGTTGAATCACTCATGGGCGGGTCTCGTGCGTAGTTACCTCCTCGTGGTGAGACCTGGTAGTTGGCATCGTTTTCCAAAAATTAATCAGTTGATTAATCTTTGGAAAACGATACCAAGCGAAGAACTACGCAACAGTCCAGTTTGGATCACCAAAAGCCTCTAAGAGAATTCTGTTCAAACTAATCGATAGTCGAAAACTAGTATTAAAGAAGTGTGAATTTAGTCTTAGTTTGCAGAAACTATTAAAATGATAGAAATGGATATCGTATTAAATCTTTAAAGATGCCAATTTACGATAAAAATTAAGAAATCGTTCAATTTGATTTTGTTATAATGGAAAAACCGTCGCCTGCTATGTGAAAATATCGTTACCGTTTGATTAACAAACCGGCATCTTGTCAAGGTATATAAGGAACACGGAAGTCGCGCGCGAGCTCTTTTGTGCCTGAAATTCCGGAGAGTGAACATCGAAGAAGAATTTAAATATAAGGTAAATAAAACAAAAAATATCAAATAACAACATTGCAACTAGCAATTTACAACGTCTAAACCATTAATTTACAACACTTAAGTTATTAATTTATAACATTTAAGCCATTAATTTATAACATTTAAGGAATTAATTTATAACGCCAAAACTATTAATTTATAACATTTATGCTATTAATTTATAACATTTAAGCTATTAATCTACAACATCCAAGCTACTAATTTACAATATTTAAACTATTAATTTATATCATTTAAGCTATTAATTTACAACATCTAAGCCATTAATTTACAACATTTAAACTGTTATTTTATACATTTATGCTATTAATTTATAACATTTAAGCTATTAATTTATAACATTTAAGCCATTAATTTGTAACTTTTAAACTATTAATTTATAACATTTAAGCTATTAATTTACAACATTTAAACTATTAATTTATAACATTTAAGCTATTAATTTATATCTTCTAGGCCATTAATTTACAACATTTAAGCTGTTATTGTATACATTTATGCTATTAATTTATAACATTTAAGCTATTAATTTATAACGTCTAGGCCATTAATTTACACCATTTAAACTGTTACTGTATACATTTATGCTATTAATTTATAACATTTAAGCTATTAATTTTTAACGTCTAGGCCACTAATGTGTAACTTTTAAACTGTTATTTTATACATTTAGCCATTAATTTATAACATTTAGACCATTAATTTATATCATCTGAGCCATTAGTTTAAAACATTTGAGCCATTAATCTAAAACAATTACTCCATTAATTCTTAACAGTTATACCAATAATTTATAACCACATTCTCCCATTAATTCAAAGTAATGATGCTCTTAATTTATAACAGTTGTACCGTTAATCGGGAGTAGCTCTACATTCATTGATTTAAATCAATACCATCAATTCGTAGTGAGTGAATTAATGATTTATTTTGTTTCATTTTATTAATGAAATCTATCAAGTTTTTGAAGTACTATTTTATTTCTATATAGCATTATTTTTTAATTTTAAATACAGTATTTAATTTCTCATTTCACTATTTCGTATAAAACCTGTCTTAACACAGAGTGTAATCTTAAGATGTAATTTTCCATGTCTGCTCGAAAGTAAGGAAGCAACACCATATCCATGGAATCAAGGAAGCGAGTGCAATTTAACCGAAGACAACCACATCTTATCTGTAGCTGGACATAAGTCAGAGGACATTTCAAATCATGTTGTTGTTTTGCCTCGGAGTATCAAGACCGTTAGATTGCAAGTAATGTAAGAACAAATAAACTCCGGGCAAAACAATATCGCCGCTACAATGTCGCTTTATTATAAAATAATTTTACATCTCTGCTTCCAATGCTTAAAAACTGTATATGTAAATGGGACCCGAGCGTAGTTACCTCCTCGTGGTGGGTCCCGGTAATTGGTATCGTTTCCCAAATAATAATACACCAAGTACTATTTTGAATATTAATATTATTATTTGAGAAACGATATCAAGCTAAAAACTACTTCAATATAGTCTGGTCTTGATCATCCAAAATAGTTTTGGTGATCTAGACCGGACTAAGACCCCCCCGCGGGGGCGCCGTGGGACATCGTGGGCCACCGTGGGACATCGCGGGACACCGTGGGATGCGAGCGTTTTAGCCTTAATTAATCTTAAGGTAGATACCTATGTTATGTGCATTGTAAGCTCATTCTGTACGAAGATACTTATCTATCTTGGAACGAAAAATAAAAATCTCGTCTCTCGTGATGCCCTCGGTTACCACATTGGAAAAATTGTTCCCACGATTTATCGGTTCACGGTCGCTCAGTTCGTTCAAACCGTAGCGTGACGTACTCGCTCGCGCGTATTCCGGGTACGTGCGGGTCAACGTGCACTGGGCAACTCTTTGGATTCGTAAGTCGCCCCAAGCACACCTCTGTCTTGATGACTACTCGACGACTGCTCGTCGTTTGCCTCGAATCACGGGAGATGTCATCTCACTGGTGATGCCTGCGATTCGCAATACTGTCCGATTGGTACTTCGGTACTCGGTCAGAGACCTGCATTTCACGTCCTCCGTAATCCTGTTCAAGTGATGAACCCGCGGGGGTGGACCCCACTGTTCAGTTGGGGCCTTGCCTTTGTAATCCTGTTCAGCGGTCCCTCCCCGGGCCTTCATTTGTTCAGTTGGAGTGTGTTAAATCGCAGGCCTATTTGCTGGATCGCTGGTATCATCGGTTGGTGCCATCGACCGTGATAAGATCCAGACGACGTGACAGGAATCGGGCGAAGGTCAATGCTTGGGCTTTCCGCTGAACCTTAGGGTTATCCGGTGCACGGGGGTACGTCATGTAGGTTTGTTAGTTCTTTCGAGAGATCGTGGTTTCGTTCGTTCCGGGCGCGCCGCGGTTTTTCCTTCACCGTCTGATTGGTGGGGCTCCTTTTCCGTAGTAGCCCCATATTGTTTCATTCGTTCCAAGTTAGACAAACGTGTCTTTGATACCGAATGCGGCCAGTAGGTTTGCGAATTATTGTACTGATCGATGTAATCGTTGTGTGGGAGATAGATGGTGTGTTATGTATGTTGTTTTACCTTTGTAAAGATTCATGTAAGCGCTGCGTTCGAGATATGTGTTTCGCAGTTAGGCTACGAAACAACTATCTCTTTACGCAGGCCCATGATCAAGTAGAGTCAGAACTCGACATTCTTGCCAATAGGTTGAATGTCGAGACCGATGCACAATGTTAAATAACTCATGGGCGGGTCTCGTGCGTAGTCACCTCCTCGTGGTGAGACCTGGTAATTGGCATCGTTTTCCAAAAATTAATCAGTTGATTAATCTTTGGAAAACGATACCAAGCCAAGAACTACGCAACAGTCCAGTTTGGATCACCAAATGCCGCCAAAAGAATTTTGGATGATCTAGACTGGACTGCACCGTGGGACACCGTGGGATACCGTCGGTCCAGTTTGGGTCTCCAAATGCCGCCAAAAGAATTTTGGATGATCTAGACTGGACTGCACCGTGGGACACCGTGGGATACCGTCGGTCCAGTTTGGGTCTCCAAATGCCGCCAAAAGAATTTTGGATGATCTAGACTGGACTGCACCGTGGGACACCGTGGGATACCGTCGGTCCAGTTTGGGTCTCCAAATGCCGCCAAAAGAATTTTGGATGATCTAGACTGGACTGCACCGTGGGACATCGTCGGTCCAGTGTGGGTCACCAAATGCCGCGAAAAGAATTTTGGATGATCTACACTGGACTGCAACGTGGGACATCGTCGGTCCAGTGTGGGTCATCAAATGCCGCGAAAAGAATTTTGGATGATCTACACTGGACTGCAACGTGGGACATCGTCCGTCCAGTGTGGGTCTCCAAATGCCGCCAAAAGAATTTTGGATGATCTAGACTGGACTGCACCGTGGGACACCGTGGGATACCGTCGGTCCAGTTTAGGTCTCCAAATGCCGCCAAAAGAATTTTGGATGATCTAGACTGGACTGCACCGTGGGACACCGTGGGATACCGTCGGTCCAGTTTGGGTCTCCAAATGCCGCCAAAAGAATTTTGGATGATCTAGACTGGACTGCACCGTGGGACACCGTGGGATACCATCGGTCCAGTTTGGGTCTCCAAATGCCGCCAAAAGAGTTTTGGATGATCTAGACTGGACTGCACCGTGGGACACCGTGGGATGCCATCGGTCCAGTTTGGGTCTCCAAATGCCGCCAAAAGAATTTTGGATGATCTAGACTGGACTGCACCGTGGGACATCGTCGGTCCAGTGTGGGTCACCAAATGCCGCGAAAAGAATTTTGGATGATCTACACTGGACTGCAACGTGGGACATCGTCGGTCCAGTGTGGGTCATCAAATGCCGCGAAAAGAATTTTGGATGATCTAGACTGGACTGCACCGTGGGACACCGTGGGATACCGTCGGTCCAGTTTAGGTCTCCAAATGCCGCCAAAAGAATTTTGGATGATCTAGACTGGACTGCACCGTGGGACATCGTCGGTCCAGTGTGGGTCACCAAATGCCGCGAAAAGAATTTTGGATGTTCTACACTGGACTGCAACGTGGGACATCGTCGGTCCAGTGTGAGTCACCAAATGCCGCGAAAAGAATTTTGGATGATCTACGCTGGACTGCAACGTGGGACATCGTCGGTCCAGTGTGGGTCACCAAATGCCGTGAAAAGAATTTTGGATGATCTACACTGGACTGCAACGTTGGACGCCGTGGGGCAACGTTGGACACCGTGGGACACCGTGGGACACCGTGGGACACCGTGGGACATCGTGGGACACCGTGGGATATGTCTTGGCTATGTCGAATCCATTCTGAGCCCATTCTGTACAATGATACTTATCTGACTTGGAACGAGATGTAAAAATCTATTCTTTTTTTCCACTGAATCTTGCGGTTATTTTGTGCACAGGAGTGCGTCGCGTGAGTCCATTGATTCTTTCTGAAAGATCCCGATGTATGAAATCATTCTCTTATTTCAAACCAATTTTTAACGAATTATCTTATTGTTTCAAATTGAGTTATAACGTCATAAACTTGCAAATTAGTAACAGGTAGATTCAAATACCTCGAAACAAGGTTTCGCTCGCGTTTGCACAGTATTCTTTAAATATATTTAGTGGCGAACTTTTGAATTCTTGCAAATATTTTCCATTATTTAAAACACGCGACTGTAGTGTATTACTGGAATGTATATTTCGTATTCTAATAACGAAAATTCACAGCATATATTCCAATTGCGAACAATATTATTTTTGCAAACGATTGCATTGCATTCACGTTATTCATGAGCATTTGTTTGCTATCGAAAAATATCTCACAATTTTCAACTAAATAATATTTTTCAAACTTGTTCCAATTTCTTAATAATAATTTTTAAGCGTAAAAAAATAGCAGTATTTTCTAAATAAATGTTCGATAGGAAAAAGAAGAAAATTGTCGAAACGACGTTACGCTTCTTCCTCACCACCCCCCCCCCCGCCCTTAAACAACCGCCATTTCCACCACTGGACTTTACACGGTTCCTGCCTGATGTTAGTCTCCCTGATGATATTCGCTGGGATGGCGCAGCATCCATGGTACGTCCTCTGTTTCTCCGCATCGAACGGTGAGTCGCATGCATTTTTGTTCCTCCGGTCACTCAATCATGTCGTAGGATGAAAGGTCCGAATCGGCACGGGTGACCGGTTGTATTACGTAGAATTTTGTTGCGAGCATAGTGACCGCGGGTATTTCTTATACCCGTGAGTAGTAACATTCTTTCTTTAAATTTATTAGTTTAGGATAGGTCTTCTTGCACAGCGCGATTATAATAATTAGTTTAAATACATACACTTAAGAATATATTCGTGTCATTTATAAATATGCATGTTAATATTCCGTATAAATATTTGCAAATGGCAAATATGTACACGAATATACCTGTTTAACATAAACATACTTGATTTTAAGCAATGCATTAATCGTGACAATATCAAGTCACGTTCGTTTATTTCATTTCGGTTAGAATTTAAAATATGAGTCAAAATTCATTTTTCCCGTACAAGAATGTGTGAAATTTTACGTGCAAGAAGACACTTCGTGGCAGGCAGATTTTTGAATCAAAGCAATAATTTTGAACACTGCTTCTGCATTTTCGAGTATGTGCTTTGATAAAGAGATCGCCTGAGATTATTTCTTTCTTAGTAATATATTTAGAGTCAATTATTCCATTTGATCGAGTCTCAGTCTTTTTCAATTAACGCTACCTTTTTTGCAATATTAAAATTTTGTTCTAATTCATTAAATTAATAAAGTAGAGTTACTTAGTTACTATTAAATTAATAAAGTAGATTTAATCAGAAACGAAGTAGTAAAATATAAAATCAAAGAACGTTAGTCCGTTAAATAAAAATTACACAAACTAATCATTTCTTTTAGATCAGGATTTTCAGGTTTAACCCTTTCCGTGCCCATTGTCAGGACCTCATTCACGTGCCCAGGTGCTACTTGAATGGGAGAAAGACATTGGGCACGATGATCTAGAATTAAGTAATGTAATAATTTCTCAGCGACTGACGATGTGTTAGTGTACCGTGCACGACGTATTTTCCACGTTATGTGTGTGTGTTGTTAGGCCGTGGAACTGCGTCGCTTTTTTTCATTCGTTAAAACATCAAATATTAAAAATGTCGAAATATATATCGATTCAATTTACGTCTCGATACAATCACAATTTGTGATAATATCACCCACGCGATTAAGTGTAACCACGCTTTAAATATTGCCGTAAATTACAATTATAATTCCAAGTTTACTTACGTTTATTTTAACGATATCATTTTCTCAGACGTGTTTTATCACGTTTTACGCAATGGTCACTAGCCTTCGTCAGTCGATTTCAGGAAAACGGTACGTACCTTAGAGTGTGCATGGTGTGTGTTAAGCTCGGGTGTCGGAGGCGTCCCGGGACGTCCTCTCTAGTGTAGGACCTTTGCGCCCGAGCGTTTGTGTGAGAACCGTGGAGCGAATGTGTTGGTGTGCCTGTTTTGCCATTTTTTAAATATAGCGCTAGGTAGGATAGGTAGTATACTTTTTGGTATGTCTGTTAATTGTAAGTAGGTAGGGCCGGGCAGGTTGGCACAGTCTCTGGTCGGGTAGGCGCGTTTTCGTGTGACCAACCTGTTTCTGGAAATCTCATTTGAAAAATCGACGGCGAAACTGGCACGAGTAGAGCATGCACTCGTCTCTGGTTTTGCCTTTCGATTTTTCGAATTTCGCGGTCGCGGTCGCGAGTGGGCTCGAAACGAACGTTTATCGCTCGAGCACGCACATGCGAGTGGGCAACGATCACCGCTGTGATCGTTGGTCAGTCCATGTGCACTTCAATCAGCTTCCGCGGTTTATATTTTTATTTTACCTTGGTAAGTTTTTTTTTTTTTGTTTGCGATTTAGAAGTCTCGAGCTTAGATTTAAGTTTCAGCGGGTATTGCGCCCGAAGAAAGAAGAGGCTATAAGCCGAAGAGGCCCGGCAAACTGCCACTCAAGAGGGCAACTACTAATGACTCCCCATCCTCTGGGTCATCCAGAGCATGGGAAGTCATTATTGTTACTACTTTGTCACTATGCTCGATTTTAGTATTTGTAGTAGTAGTAGTAGTTTGCTTTTTTGGCCGATATATATATCGGTCCATCGTCCCATTGGGCAAATCGCGATTTTTCTTATTAGTGTTGCGACAAATTAATTACGGGTTGTATTAGAGTTGCGAAATAACATCGCGGCTTTTCATTAGTGTGGCGAGAAAATGATTACGGTTTGAATTAGAATTGCGATAATATGATAACCGCGTTTGCTTTAGAGTTGCGAATTACGATATCGCGATTGTCTTTTGCAATTTTTAGAATTTTTCCTGTTTTCTATTGTTTAAAATTAGATTATAAAAGTGTTAGTTTTCAATTAATTTTATAGTATTGCAAGTAGTAATACCAGAATATTTAAAGTAGCCTTTTTATATAGTAAATAGTAATTTTTATTAAATTCACTATGAGAGTTAGCGTTGCGATATTGTTCCATCGCGAGTTCTATTAATTTTTCCCTTTAGCGTTGCGGTAATGAATGATCGCGTTTTGTTCACTAGAGTTGCGTTTACAAAATGCCCAAACCCTCCGACTGCAATTGTCGGACACTGTTCCTGGATCACACGTACAGCTGCAAGAGCTGTGCAAATGTGATCGTTCATTAGCAACCTCTTAAATGGTTGCACTTCTATCTCTCGCTATTAGTGTTGCGTATTGCTTAAATACGAGTGCATAGATTTATACTTATTAGCGTTGCGTATCAAATATCGGGAATGTTCAGACTCTTCTTTTTTTTTTAATGGTAGATTAATTGATATTGCAGATATAACGAAGCACTCATCGCGTTTGATTTTGAGAATTTTCTGCTTCATAAATATTAGTAGTAAATTGGTGTTGCGAAATAAGAATATTCAGTTCCACTCTCGGCGTGTTGATCGGGTTTACATAGAGTGGAAGACGATTGAATTTTAGTAGCCCTTCTGGCTACTGCTTTGTTTCCTTTTCAGCGCCCGTTATTAGCACGTTTATTACTGAAAATACTGCTATAAGACATATTTCTTTGTCAGCTTTAACGTTACCATGACTGCTAAAATACAGAACTTTATTACGAATGTATAATATATATATATATATATTTACATATATGAATCTGTGAGCGATTTCATGCACAACAAAGTATTATAATAAAATATCTTAATGTTGCTATCAAGGCTTAAAATATTTTTTAAAATTTAATTCATCGCAATTGGAACTAGTGCTGGTGATTGTTCGTTCTTAGAACCATAACTTTTACATTTTTCGACCGCGATATTTTCAATCTTTTAACAGTAATGTAGAATTTTATAAATATTGGAATTTCATATTGAATTTTTTATTCAGATTAAATTCAATTACTTAAAATACTTGTTTTCAACGTAACCCTAGTTTCGATTAAAAAGATACAAGTGATTCTCTATATTTGCTAAAATTTAATCAATAGTAATTTGATCTATAATTAACCATTATTAGTAGTTTATTTTTCATGTATAAAATGTTCTCGTTTTAAAGATACCTGTTTCTTTCATATACCACATCAAGTAAATGAGTTTGTTTCAAATTTATCAACTAGCAGAAAGTAGATTTCAATTACATACATGAACATTTCATAGCATATTAAATATGTATGCTAGATACCGAAATGATTTTTCTTCCATTGTTTGATTGTTCAGGCTTCTTCCCGTTTCCCCATTTTTAAAAGAAGCATATTACGGTAACGTTGGAGTATATAACTTTTCGATATTTTCATAAGTTTAGTACAACGAGTCGTATGTCTCTTCTGCAAGACTCTAAATTGTATATGCAGTGTCAATAGTTTCATTTCCATTCTTTCGTTCCAAGTTAGACAAATGTATCTTTGATACAGAATGTTGCCAGTACGGTACCAAATTATTGTACAATGTTTGTGCTGATAGATGTAATCGTTTTCGCAGATTAATCAGTTGATTAACTTTTGGAAAACCACAACATCCATAAGTACAAACATTCCACAATAATTCAATACCAAGCTAAGAACCACGCTAATACGGTCCAGTTTGGATTACGAAAAGCCACGAAGAGAATTTTGCATAATCTAAACTGGACTGCAACGTGGGACGCCGTTGGACGCCGGTGGACGCCGTTGGACGCCGTTGGACGTCGTTGGACACCGTTGGACGCCGTTGGACGTCGTTGGACACCGTTGGACGTCGTTGGACACCGTTGGACGACGTTGGACACCGTTGGACACCGTTGGACACCGTTGGACACCGTTGGACACCGTTGGACACCGTTGGACACCGTTGGACACCGTTGGACACCGTTGGACGTCGTTGGACACCGTTGGACGTCGTTGGACACCGTTGGACGTCGTTGGACACCGTTGGACGTCGTTGGACACCGTTGGACGTCGTTGGACACCGTTGGACGTCGTTGGACACCGTTGGACGTCGTTGGACGTCGTTGGACAACGTTGGACGTCGTTGGACGTCGTTGGACACCGTTGGACGTCGTTGGACACCGTTGGACGTCGTTGGACACCGTTGGACGTCGTTGGACACCGTTGGACGTCGTTGGACACCGTTGGACGTCGTTGGACGCCGTTGGACGCCGTTGGACGCCGTGGGACACCGTGGGACGCCGCGGGACACCGTGGGACACCGTGGGACATCGTGGGATGCGAGCGTTTTAGCCTTAATTAATCATAAGATATATACCATTGTAAGTGCATTGTGAGCTCATTCTGTACAACGATATTTATCCACCTTAGAACGAAAAAAATCTCGTTTCTCGTGATCCCCTCGCTTACCACACTGGAAGAATTGTTCCCGCGATTTATCGGTTCACGGTCGCTCAGTTCTTTCAAACCGTAGCGTGACGTACCCGCTCGCGCGTATTCGGGGTACGTGCGGGTCAACGTGCACTGGATAACTCTTTGGATTCGTAAGTCGCCCCAAGAACACCTCTGTCTTGGTGACTGCTCGACGACTGCTCGACGTTCGCATCGGATCGCGGGAGTTGTCGTCGCGCCGGTGATGCTTGCGAATCTGTTGGGGATTCAGTCGTGGATCCGCAGTCCTGTCCGATTGGTACTTTGGTACTCGGTCAGGGACCTGCATTTTCACGTCCTCCGTAATTCTGTTCGGGCCCGCGGGACTGGACCCCACTGTTCAGTTGAGGTCAATGCCTTCGTAATCCTGTTCAGCGGTCCCTCCCCGTGAGTGGACCCCACTGTTCAGTTGAGGCCTCTTGCCTTTGTAATCCTGATCAGCGGTCCATCCCCGGGTTCCACATGTTCAGTTGGAGTGTGTTAAATTGCTGGCCTATGTGCTGGATCCACGGCTGAATTACCCGTGGTTCACTGGCATCATCGGTCGGCGCCATCGACCGCGACTCGTGTAAGTTTCGAACGGCGAAACAGGAATCGAGTTACGGTCAATTCTTGGGCTTTCCGCTGAACCTCGGGGTTATCTCGTGTATGGGGGTACGTCGCGTAGGTTTGTTGGTTCTTTCGAGAGATCGCGATCTCGTTCGTTTCGGGCGCGCCGCAATTTTTTCCTTTATCATCTGATACATCGGGCATTTTCTTGTTTTCCTATTTTTAAGGGATACTTATTTAGATCACGTTAGAATTTATAACTTTTCAGTATCTTCAATATCGTACAGTGTCGCAAAAATAGAACGATAACTAGTTTAGTACAGCGACTCGTATGCCCCTTCTGCGAGACACGAAATGGTATATACAGTGTCAGTAGCTACATTTTCTTCCTTTCATTCCAAGTTAGATAAATGTGTGTTTGATACCGAATGATGCCAGTAGGGATGCGAATTATTGTACGATATTTGTACTGATCGATGTAATCGTTGTGTGGGAGATGGATGGTGTGTTATGTATGTTGTTTTACGTTTGTAAGGATTCGTGTACCTGCTGCGTTGGAGATAGGTGTTTCGCGGTTAGGCTACGAAATAACTATCTCTTTACGCAGGCCCATGATCAAGTAGAGTCAGAACTCGACATTCTTGCCAATAGGTTGAATGTCGAGACCGATGCATAATGTTAAATAATTCATGGGCGGGTCTCGTGCGTAGTCACCTCCTCGTGGTGAGACCTGGTAATTGGCATCCTTTTCCAAAAATTAATCTGTTGATTAATCTTTGGAAAACGATGCCAAGCTAAGAACTACGTACCAGTCCAGTTTGGATCTCCAAATGCCGCCAAAAGAATTTTGGATGATCTAGACTGGACTGCACCGTGGGACACCGTGGGATACCGTCGGTCCAGTTTGGGTCTCCAAATGCCGCGAAAAGAATTTTGGATGATCTACACTGGACTGCACCGTGGGACACCGTGGGATACCGTCGGTCCAGTTTGGGTCTTCAAATGCCGCCAAAAGAATTTTGGATGATCTAGACTGGACTGCACCGTGGGACACCGTGGGATACCGTCGGTCCAGTTTGGGTCTCCAAATGCCGCCAAAAGAATTTTGGATGATCTAGACTGGACTGCACCGTGGGACACCGTGGGATACCGTCGGTCCAGTTTGGGTCTCCAAATGCCGCCAAAAGAATTTTGGATGATCTAGACTGGACTGCACCGTGGGACACCGTGGGATACCGTCGGTCCAGTTTGGGTCTCCAAATGCCGCCAAAAGAATTTTGGATGATCTAGACTGGACTGCACCGTGGGACATCGTCGGTCCAGTGTGGGTC
This sequence comes from Bombus bifarius, assembly GCF_011952205.1. NCBI lineage: Eukaryota > Metazoa > Arthropoda > Insecta > Hymenoptera > Apidae > Bombus > Bombus bifarius. The sequence continues at coordinate 18,020 of NW_022884383.1, forward strand.
ACCAAATGCCGCGAAAAGAATTTTGGATGATCTACACTGGACTGCAACGTGGGACATCGTCGGTCCAGTGTGGGTCATCAAATGCCGCGAAAAGAATTTTGGATGATCTACACTGGACTGCAACGTGGGACATCGTCCGTCCAGGGTGGGTCTCCAAATGCCGCCAAAAGAATTTTGGATGATCTAGACTGGACTGCACCGTGGGACATCGTCGGTCCAGTGTGGGTCACCAAATGCCGCGAAAAGAATTTTGGATGTTCTACACTGGACTGCAACGTGGGACATCGTCGGTCCAGTGTGAGTCACCAAATGCCGCGAAAAGAATTTTGGATGATCTACACTGGACTGCAACGTGGGACATCGTCGGTCCAGTGTGGGTCACCAAATGCCGTGAAAAGAATTTTGGATGATCTACACTGGACTGCAACGTTGGACGCCGTGGGGCAACGTTGGACACCGTGGGACACCGGGGGACACCGTGGGACACCGTGGGACATCGTGGGACACCGTGGGATATGTCTTGGCTATGTCGAATCCATTCTGAGCCCATTCTGTACAATGATACTTATCTGACTTGGAACGAGATGTAAAAATCTATTCTTTTTTTCCACTGAATCTTGCGGTTATTTTGTGCACAGGAGTGCGTCGCGTGAGTCCATTGATTCTTTCTGAAAGATCCCGATGTATGAAATCATTCTCTTATTTCAAACCAATTTTTAACGAATTATCTTATTGTTTCAAATTGAGTTATAACGTCATAAACTTGCAAATTAGTAACAGGTAGATTCAAATACCTCGAAACAAGGTTTCGCTCGCGTTTGCACAGTATTCTTTAAATATATTTAGTGGCGAACTTTTGAATTCTTGCAAATATTTTCCATTATTTAAAACACGCGACTGTAGTGTATTACTGGAATGTATATTTCGTATTCTAATAACGAAAATTCACAGCATATATTCCAATTGCGAACAATATTATTTTTGCAAACGATTGCATTGCATTCACGTTATTCATGAGCATTTGTTTGCTATCGAAAAATATCTCACAATTTTCAACTAAATAATATTTTTCAAACTTGTTCCAATTTCTTAATAATAATTTTTAAGCGTAAAAAAATAGCAGTATTTTCTAAATAAATGTTCGATAGGAAAAAGAAGAAAATTGTCGAAACGACGTTACGCTTCTTCCTCACCACCCCCCCCCCGCCCTTAAACAACCGCCATTTCCACCACTGGACTTTACACGGTTCCTGCCTGATGTTAGTCTCCCTGATGATATTCGCTGGGATGGCGCAGCATCCATGGTACGTCCTCTGTTTCTCCGCATCGAACGGTGAGTCGCATGCATTTTTGTTCCTCCGGTCACTCAATCATGTCGTAGGATGAAAGGTCCGAATCGGCACGGGTGACCGGTTGTATTACGTAGAATTTTGTTGCGAGCATAGTGACCGCGGGTATTTCTTATACCCGTGAGTAGTAACATTCTTTCTTTAAATTTATTAGTTTAGGATAGGTCTTCTTGCACAGCGCGATTATAATAATTAGTTTAAATACATACACTTAAGAATATATTCGTGTCATTTATAAATATGCATGTTAATATTCCGTATAAATATTTGCAAATGGCAAATATGTACACGAATATACCTGTTTAACATAAACATACTTGATTTTAAGCAATGCATTAATCGTGACAATATCAAGTCACGTTCGTTTATTTCATTTCGGTTAGAATTTAAAATATGAGTCAAAATTCATTTTTCCCGTACAAGAATGTGTGAAATTTTACGTGCAAGAAGACACTTCGTGGCAGGCAGATTTTTGAATCAAAGCAATAATTTTGAACACTGCTTCTGCATTTTCGAGTATGTGCTTTGATAAAGAGATCGCCTGAGATTATTTCTTTCTTAGTAATATATTTAGAGTCAATTATTCCATTTGATCGAGTCTCAGTCTTTTTCAATTAACGCTACCTTTTTTGCAATATTAAAATTTTGTTCTAATTCATTAAATTAATAAAGTAGAGTTACTTAGTTACTATTAAATTAATAAAGTAGATTTAATCAGAAACGAAGTAGTAAAATATAAAATCAAAGAACGTTAGTCCGTTAAATAAAAATTACACAAACTAATCATTTCTTTTAGATCAGGATTTTCAGGTTTAACCCTTTCCGTGCCCATTGTCAGGACCTCATTCACGTGCCCAGGTGCTACTTGAATGGGAGAAAGACATTGGGCACGATGATCTAGAATTAAGTAATGTAATAATTTCTCAGCGACTGACGATGTGTTAGTGTACCGTGCACGACGTATTTTCCACGTTATGTGTGTGTGTTGTTAGGCCGTGGAACTGCGTCGCTTTTTTTCATTCGTTAAAACATCAAATATTAAAAATGTCGAAATATATATCGATTCAATTTACGTCTCGATACAATCACAATTTGTGATAATATCACCCACGCGATTAAGTGTAACCACGCTTTAAATATTGCCGTAAATTACAATTATAATTCCAAGTTTACTTACGTTTATTTTAACGATATCATTTTCTCAGACGTGTTTTATCACGTTTTACGCAATGGTCACTAGCCTTCGTCAGTCGATTTCAGGAAAACGGTACGTACCTTAGAGTGTGCATGGTGTGTGTTAAGCTCGGGTGTCGGAGGCGTCCCGGGACGTCCTCTCTAGTGTAGGACCTTTGCGCCCGAGCGTTTGTGTGAGAACCGTGGAGCGAATGTGTTGGTGTGCCTGTTTTGCCATTTTTTAAATATAGCGCTAGGTAGGATAGGTAGTATACTTTCTGGTATGTCTGTTAATTGTAAGTAGGTAGGGCCGGGCAGGTTGGCACAGTCTCTGGTCGGGTAGGCGCGTTTTCGTGTGACCAACCTGTTTCTGGAAATCTCATTTGAAAAATCGACGGCGAAACTGGCACGAGTAGAGCATGCACTCGTCTCTGGTTTTGCCTTTCGATTTTTCGAATTTCGCGGTCGCGGTCGCGAGTGGGCTCGAAACGAACGTTTATCGCTCGAGCACGCACATGCGAGTGGGCAACGATCACCGCTGTGATCGTTGGTCAGTCCATGTGCACTTCAATCAGCTTCCGCGGTTTATATTTTTATTTTACCTTGGTAAGTTTTTTTTTTTTGTTTGCGATTTAGAAGTCTCGAGCTTAGATTTAAGTTTCAGCGGGTATTGCGCCCGAAGAAAGAAGAGGCTATAAGCCGAAGAGGCCCGGCAAACTGCCACTCAAGAGGGCAACTACTAATGACTCCCCATCCTCTGGGTCATCCAGAGCATGGGAAGTCATTATTGTTACTACTTTGTCACTATGCTCGATTTTAGTATTTGTAGTAGTAGTAGTAGTTTGCTTTTTTGGCCGATATATATATCGGTCCATCGTCCCATTGGGCAAATCGCGATTTTTCTTATTAGTGTTGCGACAAATTAATTACGGGTTGTATTAGAGTTGCGAAATAACATCGCGGCTTTTCATTAGTGTGGCGAGAAAATGATTACGGTTTGAATTAGAATTGCGATAATATGATAACCGCGTTTGCTTTAGAGTTGCGAATTACGATATCGCGATTGTCTTTTGCAATTTTTAGAATTTTTCCTGTTTTCTATTGTTTAAAATTAGATTATAAAAGTGTTAGTTTTCAATTAATTTTATAGTATTGCAAGTAGTAATACCAGAATATTTAAAGTAGCCTTTTTATATAGTAAATAGTAATTTTTATTAAATTCACTATGAGAGTTAGCGTTGCGATATTGTTCCATCGCGAGTTCTATTAATTTTTCCCTTTAGCGTTGCGGTAATGAATGATCGCGTTTTGTTCACTAGAGTTGCGTTTACAAAATGCCCAAACCCTCCGACTGCAATTGTCGGACACTGTTCCTGGATCACACGTACAGCTGCAAGAGCTGTGCAAATGTGATCGTTCATTAGCAACCTCTTAAATGGTTGCACTTCTATCTCTCGCTATTAGTGTTGCGTATTGCTTAAATACGAGTGCATAGATTTATACTTATTAGCGTTGCGTATCAAATATCGGGAATGTTCAGACTCTTCTTTTTTTTTTAATGGTAGATTAATTGATATTGCAGATATAACGAAGCACTCATCGCGTTTGATTTTGAGAATTTTCTGCTTCATAAATATTAGTAGTAAATTGGTGTTGCGAAATAAGAATATTCAGTTCCACTCTCGGCGTGTTGATCGGGTTTACATAGAGTGGAAGACGATTGAATTTTAGTAGCCCTTCTGGCTACTGCTTTGTTTCCTTTTCAGCGCCCGTTATTAGCACGTTTATTACTGAAAATACTGCTATAAGACATATTTCTTTGTCAGCTTTAACGTTACCATGACTGCTAAAATACAGAACTTTATTACGAATGTATAATATATATATATATATATTTACATATATGAATCTGTGAGCGATTTCATGCACAACAAAGTATTATAATAAAATATCTTAATGTTGCTATCAAGGCTTAAAATATTTTTTAAAATTTAATTCATCGCAATTGGAACTAGTGCTGGTGATTGTTCGTTCTTAGAACCATAACTTTTACATTTTTCGACCGCGATATTTTCAATCTTTTAACAGTAATGTAGAATTTTATAAATATTGGAATTTCATATTGAATTTTTTATTCAGATTAAATTCAATTACTTAAAATACTTGTTTTCAACGTAACCCTAGTTTCGATTAAAAAGATACAAGTGATTCTCTATATTTGCTAAAATTTAATCAATAGTAATTTGATCTATAATTAACCATTATTAGTAGTTTATTTTTCATGTATAAAATGTTCTCGTTTTAAAGATACCTGTTTCTTTCATATACCACATCAAGTAAATGAGTTTGTTTCAAATTTATCAACTAGCAGAAAGTAGATTTCAATTACATACATGAACATTTCATAGCATATTAAATATGTATGCTAGATACCGAAATGATTTTTCTTCCATTGTTTGATTGTTCAGGCTTCTTCCCGTTTCCCCATTTTTAAAAGAAGCATATTACGGTAACGTTGGAGTATATAACTTTTCGATATTTTCATAAGTTTAGTACAACGAGTCGTATGTCTCTTCTGCAAGACTCTAAATTGTATATGCAGTGTCAATAGTTTCATTTCCATTCTTTCGTTCCAAGTTAGACAAATGTATCTTTGATACAGAATGTTGCCAGTACGGTACCAAATTATTGTACAATGTTTGTGCTGATAGATGTAATCGTTTTCGCAGATTAATCAGTTGATTAACTTTTGGAAAACCACAACATCCATAAGTACAAACATTCTACAATAATTCAATACCAAGCTAAGAACCACGCTAATACGGTCCAGTTTGGATTACGAAAAGCCACGAAGAGAATTTTGCATAATCTAAACTGGACTGCAACGTGGGACGCCGTTGGACGCCGGTGGACGCCGTTGGACGCCGTTGGACGTCGTTGGACACCGTTGGACGCCGTTGGGCGTCGTTGGACACCGTTGGACGTCGTTGGACACCGTTGGACGACGTTGGACACCGTTGGACACCGTTGGACACCGTTGGACACCGTTGGACACCGTTGGACGTCGTTGGACACCGTTGGACGTCGTTGGACACCGTTGGACGTCGTTGGACACCGTTGGACGTCGTTGGACACCGTTGGACGTCGTTGGACACCGTTGGACGTCGTTGGACACCGTTGGACGTCGTTGGACACCGTTGGACGTCGTTGGACACCGTTGGACGTCGTTGGACGCCGTTGGACGCCGTTGGACGCCGTGGGACACCGTGGGACGCCGTGGGACACCGTGGGACGCCGCGGGACACCGTGGGACACCGTGGGACATCGTGGGATGCGAGCGTTTTAGCCTTAATTAATCATAAGATATATACCATTGTAAGTGCATTGTGAGCTCATTCTGTACAACGATATTTATCCACCTTAGAACGAAAAAAATCTCGTTTCTCGTGATCCCCTCGCTTACCACACTGGAAGAATTGTTCCCGCGATTTATCGGTTCACGGTCGCTCAGTTCTTTCAAACCGTAGCGTGACGTACCCGCTCGCGCTTATTCGGGGTACGTGCGGGTCAACGTGCACTGGATAACTCTTTGGATTCGTAAGTCGCCCCAAGAACACCTCTGTCTTGGTGACTGCTCGACGACTGCTCGACGTTCGCATCGGATCGCGGGAGTTGTCGTCGCGCCGGTGATGCTTGCGAATCTGTTGGGGATTCAGTCGTGGATCCGCAGTCCTGTCCGATTGGTACTTTGGTACTCGGTCAGGGACCTGCAATTTCACGTCCTCCGTAATTCTGTTCGGGCCCGCGGGACTGGACCCCACTGTTCAGTTGAGGTCAATGCCTTCGTAATCCTGTTCAGCGGTCCCTCCCCGTGAGTGGACCCCACTGTTCAGTTGAGGCCTCTTGCCTTTGTAATCCTGATCAGCGGTCCATCCCCGGGTTCCACATGTTCAGTTGGAGTGTGTTAAATTGCTGGCCTATGTGCTGGATCCACGGCTGAATTACCCGTGGTTCACTGGCATCATCGGTCGGCGCCATCGACCGCGACTCGTGTAAGTTTCGAACGGCGAAACAGGAATCGAGTTACGGTCAATTCTTGGGCTTTCCGCTGAACCTCGGGGTTATCTCGTGTATGGGGGTACGTCGCGTAGGTTTGTTGGTTCTTTCGAGAGATCGCGATCTCGTTCGTTTCGGGCGCGCCGCGATTTTTTCCTTTATCATCTGATACATCGGGCATTTTCTTGTTTTCCTATTTTTAAGGGAAACTTATTGAGATCACGTTAGAGTTTATAACTTTTCAGTACCTTCAATATCTTATAGCGTCGCAAAAGTAGAACGTTAAGCAGCTTAGTACAGCGACTCGTATGCCCCTTCTGCGAGACACGAAGTGGTATATACAGTGTCAGTAGCTGCATTTTCCTTTTTTCATTCCAAGTTAGATAAGTGTGCGTTTGATACCGAATGATGCCAGTAGGGATGCGAATTATTGTACGATATTTGTACTGATCGATGTAATCGTTGTGTGGGAGATGGATGGTGTGTTATGTATGTTGTTTTACGTTTGTAAGGATTCGTGTACCTGCTGCGTTGGAGATAGGTGTTTCGCGGTTAGGCTACGAAATAACTATCTCTTTACGCAGGCCCATGATCAAGTAGAGTCAGAACTCGACATTCTTGCCAATAGGTTGAATGTCGAGACCGATGCATAATGTTAAATAATTCATGGGCGGGTCTCGTGCGTAGTCACCTCCTCGTGGTGAGACCTGGTAATTGGCATCCTTTTCCAAAAATTAATCTGTTGATTAATCTTTGGAAAACGATGCCAAGCTAAGAACTACGCACCAGTCCAGTTTGGATCTCCAAATGCCGCCAAAAGAATTTTGGATGATCTAGACTGGACTGCACCGTGGGACACCGTGGGATACCGTCGGTCCAGTTTGGGTCTCCAAATGCCGCCAAAAGAATTTTGGATGATCTAGACTGGACTGCACCGTGGGACACCGTGGGATACCGTCAGTCCAGTTTGGGTCTCCAAATGCCGCCAAAAGAATTTTGGATGATCTAGACTGGACTGCACCGTGGGACACCGTGGGATACCGTCGGTCCAGTTTGGGTCTCCAAATGCCGCCAAAAGAATTTTGGATGATCTAGACTGGACTGCACCGTGGGACACCGTGGGATACCGTCGGTCCAGTTTGGGTCTTCAAATGCCGCCAAAAGAATTTTGGATGATCTAGACTGGACTGCACCGTGGGACACCGTGGGATACCGTCGGTCCAGTTTGGGTCTTCAAATGCCGCCAAAAGAATTTTGGATGATCTAGACTGGACTGCACCGTGGGACACCGTGGGATACCGTCGGTCCAGTTTGGGTCTCCAAATGCCGCCAAAAGAATTTTGGATGATCTAGACTGGACTGCACCGTGGGACATCGTCGTCCAGTGTGGGTCACCAAATGCCGCGAAAAGAATTTTGGATGATCTACACTGGACTGCAACGTGGGACATCGTTGGACGTGTTTCCGGGTCTCCAAATGCCGCCAAAAGAATTTTGGATGATCTAGACTGGACTGCACCGTGGGACATCCGTCGGTCCAGTTGGGTCACCAAATGCCGCGAAAAGAATTTTGGATGATCTACACTGGACTGCACCGTGGGACATCGTCGGTCCAGTGTGGGTCACCAAATGCCGCGAAAAGAATTTTGGATGATCTACACTGGACTGCAACGTGGGACATCGTCGGTCCAGTGTGGGTCATCAAATGCCGCGAAAAGAATTTTGGATGATCTACACTGGACTGCAACGTGGGACATCGTCCGTCCAGGGTGGGTCTCCAAATGCCGCCAAAAGAATTTTGGATGATCTAGACTGGACTGCACCGTGGGACATCGTCGGTCCAGTGTGGGTCACCAAATGCCGCGAAAAGAATTTTGGATGTTCTACACTGGACTGCAACGTGGGACATCGTCGGTCCAGTGTGAGTCACCAAATGCCGCGAAAAGAATTTTGGATGATCTACACTGGACTGCAACGTGGGACATCGTCGGTCCAGTGTGGGTCACCAAATGCCGTGAAAAGAATTTTGGATGATCTACACTGGACTGCAACGTTGGACGCCGTGGGGCAACGTTGGACACCGTGGGACACCGTGGGACACCGTGGGACACCGTGGGACATCGTGGGACACCGTGGGATATGTCTTGGCTATGTCGAATCCATTCTGAGCCCATTCTGTACAATGATACTTATCTGACTTGGAACGAGATGTAAAAATCTATTCTTTTTTTCCACTGAATCTTGCGGTTATTTTGTGCACAGGAGTGCGTCGCGTGAGTCCATTGATTCTTTCTGAAAGATCCCGATGTATGAAATCATTCTCTTATTTCAAACCAATTTTTAACGAATTATCTTATTGTTTCAAATTGAGTTATAACGTCATAAACTTGCAAATTAGTAACAGGTAGATTCAAATACCTCGAAACAAGGTTTCGCTCGCGTTTGCACAGTATTCTTTAAATATATTTAGTGGCGAACTTTTGAATTCTTGCAAATATTTTCCATTATTTAAAACACGCGACTGTAGTGTATTACTGGAATGTATATTTCGTATTCTAATAACGAAAATTCACAGCATATATTCCAATTGCGAACAATATTATTTTTGCAAACGATTGCATTGCATTCACGTTATTCATGAGCATTTGTTTGCTATCGAAAAATATCTCACAATTTTCAACTAAATAATATTTTTCAAACTTGTTCCAATTTCTTAATAATAATTTTTAAGCGTAAAAAAATAGCAGTATTTTCTAAATAAATGTTCGATAGGAAAAAGAAGAAAATTGTCGAAACGACGTTACGCTTCTTCCTCACCACCCCCCCCCCCGCCCTTAAACAACCGCCATTTCCACCACTGGACTTTACACGGTTCCTGCCTGATGTTAGTCTCCCTGATGATATTCGCTGGGATGGCGCAGCATCCATGGTACGTCCTCTGTTTCTCCGCATCGAACGGTGAGTCGCATGCATTTTTGTTCCTC